>NW_020897821.1:900833-929214 GCF_003984885.1 Neopelma chrysocephalum | reverse complement strand
TTTTCCTTTTTCCTTTTTCCTTTTTCCTTTTTCCTTTTTCCTTTTTCCTTTTTCCTCTCCTTGCCTCTCCTCCCCTCCCCTCCCCTCCTGTCCTCTCCTCTCTTTTCCTGATTTCAGCATTATAGTGTTGGCTGGGAAGAGAGAGCTGGCTATGAGCTGTTTATTACCAAAATTACTGAAATTGCGAAGATCCAGAAGTCATAACTGCCAACAGATTATAGACTCTACTAATGTAGTCACCCATGAAATCTATAAAGCTGATTTTAAAAGGAACTCTAGCACAGCCTATACATTTTGATCCCCAGAAAACATTACTTGGCTTGAAAATATTTTGATCCTTTGACCTGCATTTTAACCAGGATGCAGGATTTTCCTGAAAACTTGTTTTTGTGTGTCCAAATCAGAAAAGCTCACACAGATGTAAAAAGCAACTCAGTTTGTATGTTCAAAAATGTGCCAGATTTTCAGCCTGTAAGAATAATTTGCACATGAACTGCAACAAAAATACACATTAATTAGCTGTACCACAGGCACACAGCCATGCAAATGCTGTCACTGGGACTCACAGTGGGAACCTTGTGGGGCAGGTTTGCCAGAATGGCAATATCAGAGGTAACTTTTGCATTTTAAGCCCTGTAACAACAAGCACACTTTTACTGATAAATCTTCCATCAAAGCCTATTTCCCAGTTTTCTGTTATGTGCTAATGTGGCAGCTTCTAGCCAGTTTAACTTGCATTCATGTGTTTCTTCCTCTGGTGGGAGCATATAATCCATATTGTACATCATAAAACGGTGCCCAGGATGTAAAAACATACCCCAAACTTCAACTACCTTACTGTGTTCTACCATCACATTGGAATTATGGGTGGGACACTTCTGATGAAAGAAATGGAGGGAAGGATTCCCATACGTTTTCAAAAATTTTCTTTAACTTTTCATGCTGATCTCACATTTCACAAAGCCCAGCAGTCCTCCAGTGAGAGCACTTAGCTTTTCACGGGAAATGACTCTGACTGGGGCAAAAATATGCTTTTCTAAATAAACAGATTATGTTATATAGCATGAAAGCTAAAAAAATAAAGCAGGCTCAGCACGCCTACACCCTGCCTGCCATCACCAGGCACACAAACATGCCCAAGCTTTGGCTGGATAACATTTCAAGCATTAGGCCCTCCAAGAGCAGATGTTGGACAATTTGCTCTCTCTCGGGCCCTTTTTCTCCTTTTCCTGGACTTTTCTCCTTGAATGTTTGCTCCCAGTCCAGTTAAACTTGATGCAAATTTTCCCACTGGCAGAATTAAATATCCTCACTTCTACATGCTAACTGCAGCCTTTTTTCTCCTCTCTTCTCTAACTTTCCCTCAGTATCACATTTCCTTCCAAATAACCTCACTCCTTGTCTCCAATGACCTCATTTAAGCTTCTGCTGCCTGGTGGCTGCCCATGGCTGGCCTGTGATGACCTGTGCTGTAGCACCATGCTGGTGAAGGGAAACCTACTCCTTTCACTCCCATTTTACAGCACTGGAGACAGCACTGCTGGACTCACATGAAGGGTCTTGCTGTGCTCATTTGCCCAGCCCTGTTCCCTGGGGGAGCCCAGAGCACAGTGCCCACTGCCAGGGCACCAGCTGAGCTCCTGTCACTGTCAGCTGCAGGATTTGCAAAGGGAAGAGCAGCACATCAGTCTGGAAACTTTCTCTCTGTCAGCAGCTTACCCAAGAAAGAAAAGGCAGACAGCTCCATGTGTTTCCAGGAAGCTCCTCTAAGTCAACCAGGAATGCCCAGCAAAATCAGTGAAAAGGCACCTGGAATCTGTACCGGGCGTCTTGCACAGAAGGATGTAAGCCTTTAAAAATCTCTGCTCAGCCATAAGCACAAAAGACAAATAACAAAATATACACTGTTCAGCTCAGCCCTGAAATGTTTTTGTTACTTGAAAACTTCTCCCACTGGCTCCTGGAAGGGGAAGAGCAAATTTCACTCTAAATGAATACGTGAAAACTGTCTCAGTTGGCTGCTCGTGAGCTCTGGCAGGGATAATTCAGGTCACTGACATAACACTGAGGAATAGATCCAGCTACTGAATAAAAGTCATGATCAACATTAGTCACGTCAAGAAACATCTGTCACTGTTTAAAATTCTAAGGAAATCATTCATACACAAATTAGCTGATAAAAGTTAGTTATGTTACTGATAGCTAAAAAACCAGATTTCCTACAGCACTTGGTAATCACGTTACAAAATATATTACATGAGCTAAACTGAAAACGTGAATGACATTCTCCACCTACTATATAATGACTTAGATATTGTTATGGGTCTCATGAAATACCCACTGGGAATTTGCCTGAGCAAAGGCCGCCTTTAAACTGTTTTTATCGGCTCAGAATTCTTGATGTGATATTTGTAAATGTTATTGCCCACAATGCAAACAGAGAGCAGTATACCTAGAGATTTATTTATTTACATTGCCTACATGTTCACTTAAAATCAGAACTTGATGCTGTCCTGTGGAAATCATAGATTGACTTTTTCAAATAAATGTTGCTAATAGAGTGGCTGTATACATTTCTCACTTAGCAAACCAAATATACAGTGTTATTCTTAGAACTGCAGTTTAGGGAATCAAATCCCAGTTTTATTCCAGAAAACAGCAACTCCCCTTGCCTCCAGAAACAATTGGAATAAGCCAATTCTGTAACCAATAATAAGATAGGTCAAGAAATTTTTGGTATGAGAACTCTGGCAATCCAATTCTTTTGATATTTAACATGAGTTCCAGTAAACACAGGAGGGTTGCTGACTGGAATGAAGCAAACAGCACTGGCACATAGCCTTACAAATTTTATATTATTTTATGAGAAGTCTAAATGCTAATTTGCACAATTATGAATCAAAAACAGACACTCATTTCAGCCTGACTGTCATCAGGGTTTTAATGGAACTGACATGTCAATAAAAATGTGAAAATAACTTCAAAAAAAGTTAAGGAAGATACATTCCCAGCCCACCAAACTGAACATGGTTCCACCAAAGCAAATTGAACCCCAATATATAAATGACAATATAACGAAAGTAAAACGTATATGTGACAGAGATGACTATAAGCTTGTATATAAGAGCTAGAACTTAGTGACCAACAGCAGATTTGGCATTCAGCCCTGATCTCAGAGTTGCTGGTTTGTGTGTAGTTACTGGTATTTGTTCACATCTCCCCTCCCTGAGGGACTTGAGTACAAATCACACGGGAGATCCAATGTGTATCAGCAGCCCAGGATTTATTTGGTTCTTGAGACAGGTCTACAGCCAGATGCATTAGGAGCTGTGGAGAGAATACCCAGAGTGAGACAACTGAGGTACAAAAGTTCCCTGGTATTCAAGAAAGTTCTGAAACACTCTGAGGCATTTATTCAGCCAAGACTTTCCCTGACTCCAAATGGGATTTTGCCGGAGAAAGTTTGAATGTCTAAAGTGGGGTTAATTCCTAAATGTGGTTGGTTCTTAAGTGTAAACAATTAGAAATCACAAAACCCCTCTCAGAAAAGGTTCTGTGCTAATTCCTCTCTACTTGTCAGTGAAGCTGCACTCAGAAAATCATCCATTGCTGCCTACTACTGAGCATCCTCACACTTTGAAGGAGTCAGGTCATCAAACTAATACAGGAAAGAGTAATGCCTGAAACTAGGAGAGATTTTGAATCTCTCTCTTGACTAGGAACTGTTGTTAAAATATAAGCTGCCCTGCTGCACAGAAGATACAGTCAGTGCAGGTAACCAGAGCCAGCTTCCACTGCCTGGGCCCAATCCTGTTCCCACTGAAGTCCATGGCAGAACTCCAACCTGTTTAATGGGAATGGCAACAAGCCTTCTATCTACTTAATATAAATGAAGATACTCATCTCCTCTTTGACATGTTTTGGGCTCAAAGCCATTGGCTGACACTTGTTTGGTTCTCTGCATGTATGTGACTCATGGGATAATATAATGCCTGATTTCCATTCTGCCAGACCTGTCTTTCTCCGTGGTTAACTATTAATTTCAGAGGCAAGATGCAATACTGCAGTAAAATAGGATGGTGTTAAACTAAGAAAATTGCACTTAAATACTGAGAGTAAATGAATCAGATTCCATTTATGAGGATTCCCTTCCAATTAAAGAGGTATACCCACATAGTCCTGGAGACATCAGCCCATTGCTCTTGCATGGAGAGGGAGTTTGTGGAAGTCTCTAGCAAAGTTCTTGGCAGGCAAGGCAGTGTAAACATATTGCCTCTACCCTGCCAGGGGTAAACCTGAGGAGGAACCTGGTAATGGTTGACAAATAAAAAAATCTCTGTTCCAAACAGTTGATTTTTGTTTCAGTCTACCCACACAGGTTGGATTACTCTGGATATACAGGTGCTCCATCAGCTGAGCATATGCTGATTTTCCACCAAAGCCGTAAACTCTTTGGGATAAAGCCTGATTTTCTCTCTTTGGATCCATAGCCTAAGTTTGAGATACTAAGTAATACCATAAAAAAATTAATAACATAATATGGACTTGAAGGAAATATCTGAACAGACTTTCTGGTTCTTCTGAAGTTTCTTGTGATATGCTTATTATTACTAAGTGTTTTCTTGGCTTTAAAATCCAGTTACCCCTGGTATGATACAGCAAACCACACCAGAACACTGATATTTGTGTGGTCTTTGTATGTGATTTCATGTGTATAAACACGGATTTTTTTTACAGGGGAAGAAAGATACACCTTAAACCAGAGATGTCAATGTATTAAACGTTACTTTTAATTTAATCTATTATGCCAAGAGAGGGCAGTGGGCCTGTTTCTCCACCCTTTACTCAGACATTTGCCATTCTTTTCACAATTGAATTGGGTCAAACCCAATTCACCCAGTAAATCCAAACCACTAAGTGCAAAGCACCTGCTTTCTCCTCACAGCAAAGCATCTCCCACTGCCCTTCTTCAGTGTGGAAATTCATTCCTGCCCTCCAACCTCCTGCAGCAGGTGGATGAGGAAAGCTCCTCAGGGGCAATTTCATCAGTTGCAGCAGAGAAAAATAAAAGACTGAGAAATCTTGACATTCCCCCACCACCCCCAACCTGCTGCAGGACTTTGCTATGGTCGTGAGCAATCTCTCAACTCTGTACACAGTGCTGGCAGACAACTACTCCCTTCCTCCCGAACACGGCATTACTCGCTCAGCCTCTCAGTCACTGCCCACTCCCACACCTCACCCCTCCGTGTCCCCAGCCCCATCTCTGGGACTGGCGAGGGTCAGGGGTGGAGGAGGAAGGACTGCACAGCCCCACTGGTGCGGCAGGATGGGCAGAGGCTGCCAGCATTGCAGCAGTGCTGCGTGGAAAAGGAACAGGCTCAGCGGGAAAACCAAACAGCCACCCGGCAGTCGAGCAGACAAATGTCACTGAGTACAGACACCCACAGCACCCTCCCAGAGCTGGGCTGCTCAGGCCTTGCCCATGCCAGGCTAGTCTCGGTGCAGGGTGCATTTGTGCAGGGAGATGAGTGGGAAGGTCACATGTGAGAGCCGTCCCTGCCCACAGTCCTGCCACACTTGTGCCCACAGCGCAGCCACCGCCGGCCACTCGGACTGGCAGCTGTTCTCACAGGAGTGTGCTGGCACAGATGGTCCCCAGAGGTCCCTTCCAGCTCCAACTGTCCTGGGGTGTTTGGAGTAGACAGTGCACAAAATCCTTTCCACCACGCAGGTGTATAATGCATTGCTGAAACGGGCAGTGCAGGGGTTCACGCGTGAGGCTGGACCTGCTGCTACAGCAAACACCCCTGGACAGGCCACTGTGAGAACCTTCTTCTTCTGGGCAATGACTTAGGGACTTTTCGAAGGCTCAGCCCTGGGCCAGGGTAAGGGTTCAGTTTGACAGGAAGAGAAAGTGCAGATATGCAGCTGGGAAGGGCTGGGAGGGGGGTGCCAAAGCAAAAAGCAGGCTGCAAAGAGCACAAAGAGGCTGCAAAACGCCCTGTGCTGTGAGAACTGTTTTGTCTAAGCCATGAGTGAGGGCCTTGTCGAAGGCTCAGCCTACAGTTAGGGTTAGGATTAGAGAACGCTGCTCGCTTTGGCACTGTGTTTAAGGCAAGTGTCTCTAAACACTTTCCTGCTATCAATAATTTACCCTTTGTTCTATTCCAAGGCATTCTGTGTTTATATAACTATTGAAACACCTATGTGGTGGTAGATAGGTGATCTTAATTTTGAATCATAGAATGGCTGATTCTTCTGCCAATGAAGACTAGTTTAATCTACATTTCATTTAAATTAATGGAAAAATCGGCTTTGTCTGGGGTCATAAATGATTTGCTGAAACCACACACACACGGTGAGTCACAGTTCAGAACATAACTCAAACGACCAGGACTGTATTCCCATGCTCTAACCACTAGATTACAGTCCCTCCCACATATACCCTGCAATAATCTTTGCTCGAACGATAACAGCATTTCCCCACTTTACACGTTGGACAGCATTACTGAGTAAGGCACATCCTACCCAACGGGTGTACAGCTCTGCAGGACTGGGGGAGGAAGCACACTCAAGCTAAAAGTCATTAATTTTGCCCAACACCACTAGAACTTAACCCTCTCCTCGGAAAACTAGCAGCTCTGGACCCCCCGATTTACATCTAACTGAAAAGTGAAATCCTTGATCCTGATCTGCATTTATCTTTCACCCGTCCCGAGCAGCGAGTGCTTGCAGACTGACGGTCACGGGGGATTTCGGAGGAGCAGTTTGACTTTTCTTCCCCTCCGCAGCCCACCATGAGCCCCGTGGGGAGGAGGCAAAGCCCCCCGGAGCGGTCCCGTCCAGCCTGGGGACGAGAGGGGCTCGGGGGCTGCCCTCGCAACCAGGGACTGGGACACGTCCCATCTCATGGCCTGCGCATCGCCGGGACACACACTTGTGGGTCCAAATCTCCCTTTTTTGGGGTGTTTAATTTTTGGGGTGCTGGACATACACGGCGCGGGGGCCACGGGCACACCACGGGGGCAGCGAGCTGTGCAGAGCTCGGCTCTCCCGGGCGGATCCCCCTCCACGGCAAAGGCGGACACGGGCGCTGCTGAAGGGGACGGGCCCCGGGGCAGCTTTCCCTGGCACGCAGCCCCAGCCCGGCCGCCCGGGCACGGAGCCCCGCCGGGGGAGAGGGCGGGCGGCGCCCGGGGGTCCCCGCTGACCCCCTCACAGGGCACCGCGCCACACGCCGGGCGCCGTGCGGGGCAGCTCCGGGACGGGACGGGACGGGACGGCCCGGAGGGAGCCTCCTCCCCCATCGCCACCGCCCCCTCCCGCCCCCATGGCCGGGTCCCGCACCCCTTCCCCGCCGGCCGTGCCGAGGGGTCCGCCCGGAGCCGGGGGCACCGCGCCCTGCCCCGCCGGCACCGAGCGGCCCCGGGGCGGCCTCGCCGGGCCCGACCCGGCCAGGGCGGAACTCCGAGGGCGCGGCGAGGGGCCCGGGCCGCGTCTGGCCGGGAAGGGACGGGAAGGGCCGAGCAGCGGCAGCGCTGCGGGGCGAGCGGGGACCCTGCCCTGCCCTGCCCTGCCCGCCGCCTCCTCACTCGGCCGCGCCGTGCCCCGGCCTTTCCCCCTCTGTCGCGTTGTCCCGGGCGGGCTCCGTGTCCTCGCCGCCCGGCGTTCCCCTCGTCCCGCCCGGCCCCGCGTCCCCCCGCCCGCCCGCAGCCCCCGGCGCGGGTGAAGGGTGAAGCCAGAGGTGACTCACGGGCACACATCTGACACCGCAAGTGTTTAGGAAATTGCCGCTCTCTTTAGAGGCAACCGCGTATTTATTTCTCTGGGGCGAAAATCGGGGAGCTGCGCTCCACGAGCGGGATGCTGGTCTGGAGGAAGAGGGGAGCTTCTAGCTTTCCTTCCTACAGAAAAAGGGCTGGAAACACGCAGAGAGGCAGATGGTTATGGTAGAATATATGCTGTTTATTTATGAACGTAACCAGGACTTCTGACAAACTTTATATGCGGTTCCCCCCCAAATTAAAAAAAAACAAACACCAATGTGTGTGCATATACATAGACGTATACATACCATACACACACACACTGCACACACATACACACACCGCCAGCACTGTGCTCTGTCATGCTTTCAAACAGCTTCATCCACCTTATTCTCTCGTCATGACTTACTTCAGTTGGACAAATTGTTGTGCAGCTATAACACGAGGAAGAAACACTCTGCATGGCTACCAGCACACCCTGGAAGGGAGCCTGTTTGTTTGTTTACTTTTCTCTCACCCTGGGAGAAGCTCCAGAGTCCAAAGGTGCTGCAGCAGCAGGGACAAGCCTCCTTGCCCCGCCGCAGGCGCCCTGCAGCCCCACAGCCCGTGCCCCCTTCCAGGCACCTTTGCCTGGGGGTTGGGAAGCAGCAGCCAGTACAGGACAATGTGAAGAAGGCAACACACACTCACACTCACCCACCCACACAAATAATAAAATAACATTGCAGCACAAGGGCATAGTCTCTGTCACCAGATAAAGTTGTGTGATGGCAAAGATCTAAGTAATGCAATAAAAATAAAGTGTAGCTAGTATACACGGAAAGGCTTTCACATTACATGAGGCACAGCTTGGACGGACAGAGACTTGGACAGGAGCTAAATGTCCTGGAATAAAGCAAAATACACTGAAAGTTCATAGTAAATACCCGCATCGATAGGTATTTATTCATTTGTGCTTCGCCACGTCGTGACATACAGTACACTGCTGCTCTTTCTTTTGATGGAGGGAGCTCATCACACACTCGCGCAAGCTGCTGCTCCATCAGTCCCAGGCTGTCCATTGGTCCCGCAGCAGTGGTGGCCCCTTGCCCTTCTCCCAGCCAAGGCAGGGGATAGGGCTTGGCAGAGGCAGCCCAGCCAGGCTGGGACAGTCCTGGCAGCAGTCTAGTGGCTGCCCCACACCTCAGTGCTCCAAACGGGTGTCCAGTGCTGCATGTCTCTCAGCCTCAAGTCCTCTTATCGCTGGCATCCCCACAGCTGCTCCTGCCTGCTGAACCGCAGGCCAGCTGAGAGGGCCTGGCAGGACACCTCAGACACCCCGACCCTCAAGCCTGCACGTCCCTCACCCTTTTTCCTCATGCCCTGCCAGGCTAAAGGGCACAGAAAGCCCCAGAGCTCCTGCAGCTAGCTTTTAAGGCACATCTGGGTTGCTATACGTGCTTTATTACTATTATTATTATTATTATTATTATTACTGTTATTTACCCTGTGTAGACACGTGGGCTTTTTAATTCTTCCTGCCCCTTGCCCTTCTCCTTAGAAAACCCACCATGTTTTCAGCTTACTCGTGTGTCATCCGTAAGGCACAAACCTTGTAATACTAGAGCTGCCTGGCTTCTTGTATAGGTCGTGAACTGATAAAAAAACCCAAACAAACGAAACAAAAGAAAAACAAAACAGCCCCCATCCCCTTTTCCCCCGGCACAGTGCGCTCGCCGCGCTCCGGTACGTAAAGTATCTGTGGGCGGGCAGGGCAGCCCGGCCGGTCCCGGCGCGGCCCTAAGCGCAGCTGCCCATGGCCTTCACCAGCGAGCTCTCGGGCAGCTGCCTGAAGATGCCCCGCAGAGTCTCCAGCTCGCGGGTGAGCTGCTCCACCCGCTTGCGCAGCCGCTCGTTGTCGGTGGTGAGCTCCAGCACCTTCTGCTGCGTCTCCACGTTGCGCTGCTTGGCCTTGTCCCGGCTCTTGCGCACCGCGATGTTGTTGCGCTCCCGGCGCACCCGGTACTCATTGCTGTTCTTGTCCACTGTCTTTTTCGATTTGCTCCGGTGGTCCGCGGGCATCATCTTGAGGGCGCCGGCGGCGGGCAGGCCGCCGGGGGGGTGCGGGTGGTGCGGGTGGTGCGGGCTGGGCACCGGCGTGGGGGGCGGCGTGGGGTGCCCGGGCTGGAGGTGCATGGTGGTCTGGGCGCAGTGGGCGATCTGGTACTGCAGGTGGGACGGGTGCTGCTGCGGGGCGTGATGGGGGTAGAGGGCCGACAGGGCCGCCGACTTCACCTCCTCCTCCTCTCGGGGCTCCTGCTTGATCACCAGCGGCCGCAAGCCGGGCGCGGCGATGCGCTCGTACAGGGGGTCGAGCTTGCCGTCCATGTAGCCGGCCACGCAGCCGAAGAGCGGCTGCTGGTGGTGCTGCTGCTGGTGTCCCGGCGCCGAGGCGGCGGCGCCGGCCCCATGCATGGTGTGGAAGTCGAAATCCCCGGCCAGGATGGCCTTGGCTTTCTCCTGCTGCTTGCTGTGCTGGAACAGGTCGGCCAGGAACTCGTCGTTGAAGGCGGCGGGGTCGATGTAGGCGCTGATGTCGATGGAGTTCTCGTTCTCGCAGATGTCGCCGAGCTCCGCGCCGCCCGTAGCAGGTGCCGCCGCCGAGGGAGCCCCTCTGTAGCTGTAAGCGCTGCCGGGCAGGGGAGTCTGGAGCTGGTGGTGCTGACCGCTGCTCATCGGGGGCCGGGAATCGACCTCGTAGAAGTTGGCTTGCTCCATGAAGCACCTACAGTCTGCCGGGCATGGTGAAGGGCTGCTGCAATCCAGCTTTCGAACGGGACGACGGCGGCAGCGGCGGCGGCTCTAACAATCCTGCGGCACCCCGGCCCTGGGCGGCGAACGGCACCGCGGCTCGGCTCGGCTCGGCTCGGCTCGGCTCAGCTCGGCACGGCTCGGCGCGCCCGGAGCCCGTCCCCGGCCCAGCCCCGCTCCGCTCGCTGCCTGCCTGCCCTGTTGCTAGTGGGCTGCCGCGGTCCTGCGTGCCGTATATATACAGCCCGCAGCAGGGCCGGGGATCGCCCTCTAGTGTCCAACCTCCTGCTGGGAACCTTTGACCGCCGCGCAGCCCCGGGCTCAGCGCCCCGGCCGGGCAGCGCCGACCGCCCGCCCGCCCTCCCCCGGGAGCCGCTGAGCCGCGGGAGAGCGCCCCGCACACCCAGCCCCGCACACCCAGCCCCGCACACCCGCACAGCCCGGCCCCGCACAGCCCTGCTCCGGACACCCGCACACCCGGCCCCGCACAGCCTGGCTCCGGACACCCGGCCCCGCACACCCGGCTCGGCGGGCTCGGAGCGCCCGCCGAGGAGGCTCCGCGCTGATAGGAGGCCCCGGGGGAACGGCGCGGGGACTTTGCGCTGCCGAGGTCGCTCGGCGGGGCAGGAGCGGCCAAAGGCGGCCCCGGTACATTTCCACCGCCCGCTCCCGCCCCTGCGCCGAGAGCTCCGGCCCAGCGCTCCCCGGCCGCGCTTCGCGGGGAGTCTCAAAGTTCACCATCAGCCGCGCATACTTGCAAATATTTGGCCAGTCGGGAATATTCGCCCCGCCGGGATTGGGACGCGCCGCCTCACCGGCGGTGGTTCCCCGCCGGCAGCGCCCCGGGGCCGGCGGGCTCGGAGCATCCCGGCGGCGGGACCCGCGGGGCTCGCCCGGGCACAGCGGGACCGGCGGGGCCCGGCCCCGAGCGGCGCTAGGACCGTGCGGGGATGGCTCCCGGCGGGCAGGGGCGGGGAGCGCGTTGGCCGCGGAGCCTCGGCGGCGATCGGCCGGGCAGCCCCGCTGGCTCCGGCCGTCACTGCCGGCCTCGGGCCCGGAGGAGCTGCCCCGCCGGCACGGGACAGCCGGAGCCGGGTCGCCTGCGGGCCCCCTCACCCCCCGCACGAATCAAGCAGGTAAATTTAATGACGGATTTCTCCAAACGCACACTCGGCAATCTCGAGCAGTGCCGGGCCGCCTCCCGGCCTTGACCCGAGATAACCGCGGGCGCAGCCGGGCCCGGTCCCCCCGGCCCGGTGCCCCGGGCGTTCCCTGCCTCCGTCTTCTGGGGGTTTCGAAGGCGGTCGATGCTCCCGCAGCGCGGGACTGGAGAGGAGCAGACCCGCGGCTCCCCTCCGGGCTGTGCGCCCACAGCAGCTCCTGTGCACGGCCACTGCCTCCCCAGGAGCCTCCGTTTCAAGCTTCAGCTCGGGAGGGGTGAGCATGCACAAAATTCCTTCTGCTGCCATCCCTCCTGTGCGCAGAGCAGATGTCTCTGTCCCCCCTTGCACAGCATCCAGGTGCACCGCACAGAATCCCACGGGCATTTCTTTCTCCTGGTCCCGAAGGTCCCTTTGAAACTGGCATAGAGAAAGGACAAGCCAAGGCCACGGGAGCAGGTGCGGGCTTAAAATTGCTACAGAAAGATCTGCAGGGAAAATGAATCAAACACAGCAATGGCTGGAGAAAAAAATAAAAAGCTGCAATTCTTAGTTCTGGCTTTTTTAGTAAAACAAACTTGTGACAGTAAATTCCTTGCTCAGAAAGGGTTTCACAGATTCCTTGCAATTAAAAATAATTGACAAAGTATTCAACAGGCAACAAAAAGTGAGAGTGCACCGGGACCCCATGTTTTTGTTTCACACAATGGGTGTGTGAACCTCTGTTTCATGAGCAAACGCAAGGCCAGCGGAGTCAGTTGGCTTTTGCACTCCAGTGTCCTCTCAGGAGAACAGATTCTGTAATTGCAGGAGGGAAACATATTAATTTACAGACTACAGAATATACTTTTCACTATCAACAGAAAAAAAAAATCAATCCTAAATTGTTTTTTGTATACAGTCAGTATTTTCTAAAATTATATGTCTTGGCTTCAGCGCAGCAGCAGTGCCTCACAGGGGTGCTTCCACAGGGAGCTGTCTAAGAAACTCTAAGAAACCAGAACACTAGCAAGAACTCTGAACAAAGTCATGATACAGAGGAAAATCCCCAAGTCTGTGACAGGAGTGAGTTTTGGGTGTTTCACAGTAGAGAGTAAAATGCCCCTGACTGCACCCATCTTTCCAAATCCGGCTTGTTCTACTCAAGTGAACAAGTTTTCATTTCCAGAAAAGGGACAACCCAGAGTTGGACTTGTTACCTGGTGGGAGAAATATCATCTGGAATAGAAGCTGGTAAGAGGTTTATACTCGGAGCTTTTGAGAGGCCTTATCCGACTCTGAAGTCAGCAGAAACAGGAATAGGCCATGGATGTTTAAAATAAAAGTTCAGTGCTGCATGAAACAACAGAAGGATAACTAAGAAAGTGTAAGCAGAAGCATATAACTAAGTTTGTCATTTAATAACAATACCTACGCCTATTTAGTCTTTAAAATGCTCTCCCATTTTATAATCATTCTGAAATTAAGGCCTAACCACATATTAAAAAAAATTCAAAGTAAATCAGAAAGTTTAGGATCAGATTCCATTCCTAATTACTGTAATTAACAAACAAGTCCCCACAATTTAAGGACTGGTTTGCTCAGTATTTATTTTTTTTTACATAGACCCCTTTTATCTAAGTTAAGAACTTTAAAATCGTCTCTTTTTACGTGAAAACAAAAATTCCTGTTCAAATTGTTTTAATATGGTATAAAATTAGGTTCCCAGACTTAGCAAATAAGACTTTGTCTTTTTATTGTCCCTACTTCTCTGAAGACAAACAAAATGTTTAGAACAGGATCATCCCCAGACAAGCACAAATGCTTATTTCCACATTCATATCAACAGTGACTGATACCAAATGTTTCAAATCGTAAAGAGAAAACTAGTTCTCGTTGCTTCACTTACATGAGCCCAGGGAGTTGATTTAACGAAGAGAGGAAGGATGTGTGTTGCATACTATGGCTTCCTGAAGCAGCACTGTCAACTCTTGAGGGTGCTATTCTTCCATCTCAAAGCAGACCTCGCTGTTCAGAAGCTCGGGGAGGCCGAGAGAAGTGCTCCACAACTTGAAACAGCACCAAGAGTCATCTCTACAAAGTCAGCTGCACTGCTTTCTGCTAAGGGAAGGAAGCTGAATAGAAAAACATGGTTATGAAGGACTGTGAATATCTGTCTGCTTTATATAAGTGCATTTGTGACTAGCAAGAGTTTTTAATTGCACTGTAACACCGTAGTCTCTTCATTTTACCTGCACTCTGCTCCTGTGCTGTTCTCAGGCCTTTCACTCCCATGGGCTACAACACAGGTTACCTGGCTGCAGGATTTGGGCTTTGCAGGCTGTGTGGGCAGCACAGAGCTCTGCCTGCTGATCCAGCAGCCCAGCAGCTTGTGCACAACATGGCATGTGGCAGCCCCAGCGAGAACCAGAGTGCTGCTACACATTTATTTTACTACCTTGTTAAACCAAACTATTTCAATGCTACTGACAAAGCTCCAGGCAGGAGTTTGCACACAAAACCTCTGGGGGTGAACGGCAGCAACGGCCCGGCCTCTCCTCTCTCACTGCAGGAGTGGGGTGGCTGGGGCAGAGATGGACACTGTGGAGCAGAAAGGACAGGAGGGCTGTCCTGGGAGTGACAAAGGGACATTATCCTCAGCTGGGTGCAGTGCTGTGCCCTGAGTGCCCCAGGGGAGCAGGCAGGGATGGAGCAGCAGTGGCTTCCTGCACGAATAAAGAGCTGGCAATCCACAGTCTTACTTGTTGTGGTGTTACTGAAACACAAACATCTCCCCTCTCCTGTGTTTTCTGCCCCAGGGAGAGGAAACATGATACTGCACATAAAAGCTGCCACATATGACAATTTTCAAAGGAAAAGACTTTATATGCCAAAGCCTTGGAGGCCGGTAGATCGGTATGCAGCATTGTATGATAAGTCAACCAGAACCTTCCATTCAGCTGGGAAAGGCAGCTGGGGACTGCTTATCATTTTTTTATGTGCATTTTGGTCCAACAACAGATGATTTAATGATTTATCATTACAGCTTTTCTCCTTTGGAGAAGCACTGTTTACAACTCCAAATGAACCAACTCAAATCCATGCTATGTTCTTCTTCCTTTTCTGTGCCATTCCCCTTGTCTATGACCACATCCTCAGCTCTTGTTGTCCTTGTGCTCTACTACTTCTCCTGAGAGCTTGGTCCTTTGCAATTCCCAAGCTGGCTGACCAGGAGCATCTTTCCACTTCCATTTGCCTGATTACTGCTCACCTGCATTCAAATGGGCTCAGAGCCCCATCTCTTTCCAGCTTGTCACCTGTAATCTTGTACAATCAGTCTGTGAAGTTGTGTCTTATCCATTCACAATGTTTGCAGGGTTAATAAGCCATTGCACACACAGTCCCTTTCTTATAGTTAGGACCACATTTCACTGACCATATCCATGGTGCCCAAAATATTCCAAATGCCTTTCAGATAAGCAGGATTAAGTCCTGTTCCAAAGAACATACAGCTGAAATACCACCACCACCACAAAAAAAAAATTAAAATGATAGTGCTGCTCCTCGCCTCTCACTGTACTGGTTTCTTCTGCAATATTATTAGGCCATCACCTTTGCCTCAAGACTTGCACAAATGATTTTATGATGTTTGCAGTTCCCCTGCTGATATGCATCAGTTATCCCTTTGCCCAGTATTTGGCCTATCCACAAATCACCCATTCTCTCTCTCTCTAGTCTTTTACCTCTGACTAAATGATAAGACCTGAATTTACTTTCCAATCTTCTGTCTACCTTACAAACTTCAATGATTTCCCTCATCATGAATGGCTCATTATCTTTAATTCATTCATGTTCCCCCTCCCTGGATGATGGAGCAGTGTTATTTTTCTCTATTTTACAGCTCAAGAGCTGTGAGAAGGGATGACTTGCTGAGGCAATATAAGAAACACGTAGCAAAGCTGAGAATTTCATCTTTCCTATGTCCTGAGCTAATATCACCACCAGTGTGCCTGAGAAAGTTTGACTGCTGCTTTCCTACAAACAAAACCCTTTCATACAGTTCCTAGTTGTTTGTTGTGTTTTTCTTAATGGAAAAAGTTGAATCAGTTTTTTATCCAAAATAAATTTATTTCTGCCAAGAAAATGTCATTCTTTTTGATTTTTTTGCCACTGTATGCTTAAGGATGCATGTAGAAAACACAGCTTATTTTTTTCTAGACCCTGGCCCCAGCCTATTGAATTGAAGGCTCTCATTGATCTGAGTAGGAACTGGTGATCCCTTAGCTGGCATACAAATTATGCAGCAGAACAGTAATAGGGTAGTTATCATACCCCAAACTCAGGTCTCAACTCTGCTTTTAGGGAAGTGTTCTCAAAATATTCTCTGATGATTATAGCTCCTAGACTTTGGCTGGCTGCTTTTCATGGCATCATACAAGAGGTCATCCAAAAAAGGGAGATTTAACACCTATGTGAACAGTGCAAGGTAACACTGAATAACAAAGAAGAAAATACCCTTGTTTGTCTCTTTATACATGTGTGTCTTTTATATATGACTGTGCATTAATCCTTTGAAAATATTCACGTAGCCCTTCTGCAATATTATTCCTACCCTTTTAATGTAAAAGGTAGTTTTTAAGTATAACTTTGGCAGTCTACAGCCAATCTGAAATCACCTGGTTTCCAGAAAGTACATCTACAAAGCTGGGCTAATACATTTTGAGAAGGTTGCTTAAGTAATGAAGAATCCTGCCACTGACTTAGATGTTACATTTTGCTGACCTCAAAAGACTTTCAAAAAGAAGATGAGACAGCACAGCTCAGGCTTCTTCACTCTTCATAAGTAATTTGCACTGTAGAGGTTATTTTGTATCTGCAAAAATAAAATATTTATATGACAGAAATACCAAAATGTGTTAAGTATAGAAGTATAGAAGGAGATGCTTTGCTACACAAAGAATGTACAATCAGAAGAACAAGATATGAGAAGTGAGAGCAATGGGACTTGAAAGGAAGAGGAAGACCAGCTTATAAAAATAGTCATGACATTTCTTAATTATGTATTTTAATACATGACGCAAACTGTCACAAAATTTAGTCCTTGACATGGACTAATTTCTACGTTCTCAATCAACTTATTCCCCTTTAGGGGAGATTGTTACAGGATTCAAAATTAAAGAGTAAAACTGTGGTAAAAGGTTACGTTCTGTAGTACAGAGTGGATCTGAGAGCCTCATGCTGTCGTTTCACAGGTGCTGGATCCATGGCAGACTTCAGCAGGAGACCTCTCAGAGAACTCAAGGATCTGGTGAGCTTTTTCCACTTCTCTTGCAGTGAAGCTATCATGTGATTCACAAGTCAGATGCTGGGATAACCTCACCACGCAGCAGCTCACAGTTTTTGATTGCCAACCTGCTCAAAGGATCTATGGAATTAAGGACTAAGACCTGGAAATACGAAGATAGTACACCTTTGGTGCAACCCTTCTTTTAAAAATGTCATACGGCATTTGATTTCAGTGGCACAAAGTTTTGGGAACACACTCGACTCATCTTTTAAGATGTTAGGTTTTATAAATATTGACTCTATACTAAGAGAAAGCACTTTTACTGCTCAGTGTGAGTGCTGTCTTGTATCTGAAAATTTGACCTCCCTGTTGAGCTAAACTCAGCTTTCTCTGATTATCCCACTGCCAGCCCAGGGATTACTGGCATGAGTAACCTAAGCAGGAGTTGGCCTACTAAATGAAAAATGGCCATGGAGCGAGAGGAAAGGGAGTCACAAGGAAGCTCTGCAAAGTTCTTGTAGTCACTCGGTGACACCACCAACAAATCCAACCCGTGATCAAAGCAACCACCAGCACCGGGGAACAACAGGCACGTGGAGGAAGAAATCAAGTCAAAGGCAATGTCAGCTTGAAAAGAACGGCAGCTTTGTTATCAGCGTCAGGCTAATCATAGTGACACTTCCGCAGCAGAATTTCCCTGTCTCTCCTAGGAATAACCACTGCACAGAGAGGAGGCAGCTCACACTTAGGAGCTGGCACACAGTGCTGAAGTTCCCATCTGCATCCCACTGACCCTGCAGGGGGACTGACCCTGCACAAGGACTCGCTGTGCAGCACCGGCTCTCCTGCAGCCACTGGCAGGTGAGGTGAGATATGGCCCTTCATTTCCTGCCAGCGTTCCAAAGGTCACTTGAAAACATCCAGAGAAAGAACCTGCCACTTCTGCCTGCTGGGTAACACCTATTCTGCCTTCTAAGCCTTCGTAGAAGGAGCAGTTGCACACAGTAACATTCAGTACCCCAGTCCTCATAAAAATCAGGAGATGTTACTCACCACTGCGTGAGTTCCCCAAGACCTTCACACTTACATTATTTTGTTCAATCTGGAGTCTCACACTTCAGATAAAACAAGTCTTAATCTTAAGTGAAATAAGAGTTAATCACAAAGCAGGTGAGTCTAACAGTCAGTCGTTTTTTTCCTGAAGGGATCCCAGACACATAAAAATCTAGAACCTAAAGTTGTGAGGTGACAAGGACATTTCAAAGTTTTAGAGGAAAACAGGACTGGCTACTTCAAGTGATGATGCGTGGAACAAACCATTCTTTCTGCTTAGTGTTTAAATGTGGCTGACAGCTGAGCTACAGAGTGCTTTAAAAAAATATTATCAGAATTCATATGAATAAAATCAGAGGACTTCTTTTGATGGAAGCCAGTATCTTTTCTATTCATTTTATGGAAGAGTAAAATTATTTTGTCTGCAACAGTATTTCAGAAAGTAAAAATCCAATGGCAGTGCTATGTTGTTTGCAAGGTATTTGGGTATCTAAATCCTCATAAACAATGCTGAAAAGGCACTGCCCTTCAGATAGGAGGGACCAACAATGTCATATGACTTACCTGGCTCTATAGTCAATAGTGGAGCTAAGTGTAATCAAGGCTGATCATTCAGCAAAAGCCCAGGGCTCAGAGATTTCTAATTCCAAAGAAAAACTCCTTGCAAACTACTTGTGTTTCTAAGTAAAAAATGAACCAGCTATGAAATGGGCTCCCATGCTGCAAAAATGTCTACTTTTTTTTCCCTTCTGCTGCAATTAAAGATAGGAAATGGGAATAAGCTTTTGGATTCTAAATTATTCACTTTGAATAATTCTATCAGGCCTAAAAGATTAAACTAGATATTAATTTTAATCAAATTACATGTCATATATTAATATGAGCATAAATCCTACATTCCTTGACAAACACCAGCCTTCTATCAATAGGGAATATGAGCAGTACAAGCTGCTCACATTTAGGACATAAATGTGGTAAATATGAAGTGAAATTTAACTTGGCAAAGTAAAATTTAATTTTAGAAAAATAGCTCCTGTATTCTTTAAGGCAGGCAAAGTTTCCAGATTTCTAATTACATGAGTTGTACGGTTCTAAAAAGAACTCATGGAACGTGTTTTAGTGCCAAGTGCTACAATTCTTCATCTTATTTTACTAAAACACCTGATTTTAAAAGGAAGATGATGATTGAAAAACCTGCATGCCACAGAACCCACAGCATAGGAAGGCTGAACCCATGCTGGTTATCTGCAATCTGACACTCAGCTGCCAAAAGAGAAGGACAGGAAAGTGTAATTCAGCACAGAACCATTTTAAAAGAGACCATCCCACACCAGCATGAATCTTCTGGGACCTTTCAGAAAGGCTTAGTAGATGGAAGTATTTATATAACTAAGTGCAGATCTTATGGATCATTGACATTTCACATTTACATCAAGTCATCAAGAGATCATTTGCATCTATGGTAGGGGCTAGACCCCATGAGAATTACTTTTCTCCTTAATTAATAAACTGAAATAAACGTCACTTACCCAGCCCAGGATGTCACTGATAAAAGTCTGAGGCTCCCATTTCCTTCTCTTTTATGGAAGTTCAAAACACTGTGGGTCTCCTAACTACAGTTGCCCCTTGTAGAGAGCTGTGCAAGCTCGGCTGCTGATGCCACTGGATATGCAAAAATTGGTGCCAGAGTTTTATGGAAGGCAATCAAACCTTAAATATACGTGTCCTTATTAAGAAGAAAGGCTAAATGTTCAAACTGTGGGAAACACTGCAGGTAGAGCTCAGATCTTCTGATGTATCAACTGCAAACTCAGTCTTCAGGAAGCCAGACTTTGTCCCAGTGCCCCCTGCCTATTTGTTTCAGTGGGATAAGAGCTACTCAGTCAAATCTCCCTTGCAGCACTGAAATACCCCTAAGTCCTTGCATCTGCATATTTTGATCACATCCATCTGGTGGCAGAGTATCAGAATATGTGACATATCAAATTTTAAGCCTACTGAAAATCTTTCCAGAAATCTATTAAAAAACATTCAGAAATTTAAAAGCATGCAGCTCTTCAGTTTCCCATAGCTCAGCTACCAATGCTGCTACAGCATGAGGTGTCTGAGAGCTGTCTGTGAACCAAAACTACAGCCATGGGTACTGTGCCTTCATGTGAGGAAAGCCAAAGACACATGGGCTGTTCCAGGCCTGTGGAATCAGTATTCCCTACTGATGCCATACACTGGGGCTGAATAAATGTCTCTGCATTAAGCCAGTGTTCACACAAATGAAATATTTTATTATAAACTGCTTGTACTTAAGGCATTGGCATTTGTGCCCGAGGTTTTCCAGTTATTTATGGCCCCAGCAAAGCACAACATCCCACGTTAGCACGTTAGCAGTATGGAAGTTTGTCATAGCTGGAGTTCTCTGGGACTGGTTACCTTTGTGCATATTCCTGCTAGGGGTACACATACACCTGTGTGCACTCAGCCTTGTCTTCATGCTGTTCACAGGAAGGAAAAAGGCCACCATGTGCATTACACCCTTTGTCCCACCTGCTGAGCCCCTTAATGCCAAGGGGCTTTACACGAGAGGAAAAAGAGGACACGAGGTGAAAGTACACATAAACAAACATACCTCGAAGCATCTCATTTCCTGGTAAGCAAAGTCCTTTTCTCCAACTGCCAAACCACATTTCCACCAGGACTGTTGGTGACTTAAAAGCAAAGCCTGTACCCCCTGGAGGAGGGCCTCAAAACCCCAGACAAGCGATTGTGACTTTTGCCACGCTCACTGTGCGCTGTGAAGGTTTCTAGGATGGTGTTACACCTTGCTGAAGTCCCCTTTCGAACGTGTATGTTCTGCAAGCATTGGGTCTGCAGCAAAACAGTCTGCAGGGACTTTGGTAGAGCAAGTCTCAGTCTCTGCCAAGTGCCTGCTGGCAGCATATTGATTGCCAGTGCACATGTAGCACTGGGAGTCTACAAGAGCAGGTTCAATGTTTTGTTCTGTGTTGCCACCAACTTTTCCTTTACATGTACTCTCTTTTGCCCCATATTTTTGCAGACAGGTCGTTCCACTCCACATCACTGACATCAACTTTGTTGCAATATTGCTGAGCCTGAATTCTCTCCTCAGGTAGGATTCCTGATAACTTCACTTGCTTTCTTAATTGTGTAAGAACTGATCAAATAAATCATGCCTGATGCAGGAAAACCCCACATAAGGAGACTTCTCTATATAGAGAGACTTGCCAAGTTGCTTTTTAAGGTCAGTGAGGTGCACAAACATGACCACAAAGGACATGCTAGTGATGGAGGGAGCACAAAGGTTCTCCTCACTATCAGAGGGAAATCTGATCTAGTTACTGCTGAGAGAAAACCAGATGAGTCCTTCTCCAGTTACATTGCTGTCCCTGGAACATACTATGAAAGTGGCTTTTTCTACAAATTTAGCTGCAGTGTTTATATTCAATACAAACCTAGGTTGTGTCTTGTAAGTTCACAGTGACAGAGACACTCAGATGCCTGCAAGTGTAAGTGTAATTGCTTTGCTCTTCTGGGAGTCTGTATTATGTTCAAAGGTTGGCAGAGCCAAAAAGCAGAGAGCTGTGCCTCACTGTTTCTGTGGAATTGGCTTCCATTTCAGGAGGCAGAAGAATTAAAAACAGTTAACTCACCAAATGCAGAGAATGAACTTCCTGGAAGGAAGATGGAACTGCTGAGGTAAGTACTTATCTTCTTTTCTGTAGGAGACTACTTACCTGTATCAGTCACTGATTATCTAGTCCAAAACTCTCCAAGATGTTAGTAGCAGGTCAAGGACAGATATATTTTATACAATCATAAATAACTCATTTTCTATTCACTTCTGTGAACAGAAGTGAGGCAGAGTAAGCAATCAGGTGGAGTGTCCTCTGCCAGGTGCCACACTCTCAGTTTCGTGTTTCAAGTGGCCCTTCATTGAGCTTTTTATGGTATTTCAGAGGTCATATGGGCTGCAGGGAATAACAAAGCCCTTGATAAGAATGAAGTTTGTGTCCTCATCCTCCCACCACCAAGAGACCATAAACAAAGTTATGCCTCTCTAATTCCATTGTTTTTCTGGAAGGGTATTTATTTTAGGCTTCTGTTCTGAAGAACTGTTTTGAAGTCTGAATAAAATTCATGCCTAAAACTATTTACTCTTCTTGATATCACAGGAATAAGGTGAAGTTCTTCACTAGAGTATACCCTGTGACAAATAATGCCCTAGTAATTATGGGTGGGGATTTTCATGCGGTGACTGATGATGCCTTGGAAAAGAGCCATGGCACTGTGCATTCAGAAGCTAAGCTATCTAAATCCTTGCAGGCCTCATTTATGCTTTTGGGAATATAGGACAGGTGTGGCAGTTACTAAACCTGGATACTTGAGAATTCACCTCTTATTCCCAGGTGTGGGCCATTAATTCTCGCTCAGACTTGTTCAGTCCTAACAAGTCTCTTTTGAACCAGATTTTATATGTGCACGTATACTGACACAATAAATAGCATTTTCCTTTCAATCCATTTATCTACTTTGTTTTTACTCATCTTTAGCTATGCAGCCTCATCTTACCTAACATTTTACACACACGTGGCAGCAAACCCCAGAAATGATCAGTGGCACTCCACAAATCCCTGTCACGTTCCGTAGATACCAAAAGACTTGCAGTTTGCATTGTTCAGTACAATTTCTGAACAAACTCGGGTAAAACTCAAGCCAAGCCCAGCAAAATTCATAACAAAGGCTATACTAATTTTAATTGGATCACTAGACATCAGAGCAAAGCCAAAGAACACTCAAACACAAACACATGTTTGTAAAATCCTGTAAAGGAACATAGTGCTCATTCCTTTTACTAGATGATCTTCCAGAAATCTGAACACCTTGAGGTGACACATGTAGAGCCTCCTCCCAGACCAGGCATTCTTCAGGGACACACTTGATATTTTCAAACTCACATACCTACAAGAAAGCTTCAAATTCCATGTTCTGATATTTCTATAGAGGTCACAAATAGTAACCTCAGCTGCTTCACTCACTTCAAAAGGACTTGTGGCTACTGAACACTAATGTATATCTGGTCATCTTGATATACCCTGAATCTGTTGGTCATCTTCAAAGCAGTCCTCTAGAATACAGTGAAGAGACAGGATGATATATGTTAAATTATGAAATAGCACACACTTCTGTGACAGTATTTTTATGTGCAGAGAAGAATTGTCACAAGACAACAAAGGATTACTGAGGGTAATGAGATGTCCCTGTACCTCCAAATTCCTCAAGAAGCCATTGCTGTAATGGTACACTTCTCAGATCAGAGTGTCATCTGGTGAAATGGAAACACTGGCATTGGAGAACCCGAGCTGCTTTGGCTTGAAGCACAAATTCCTGACAGCATGACAGCATCGGCTGAGTAAGAGTTTCATTAAAATATAAATTTATCACCAACAAGTATTTTATAGCTAGGAAAGAGAGGGCTCTGCTATGTGACTGCTGAAGACTCCAGCCTACTAACCAGAACACCACCCAAGAAGTGGAACTTGCAAAAACGGGCACACCTTTACCTACGCAGTTGGCTGATTCTGAAAGTGCTTGCTAAAAGCTTCTGATTAAAAAATCTAACTTCCTGATAACAGCACAAAATGAAAATATGGCAATTAAGAACTCAAGTCTCAGGGCAGCCTCTAATGCAACCACTAATGCAGCCTCTACCTTGACGAAACCAGTTGTGAAGTACCAAAGCTCCCACTCCCCTTAAAACTGTAGAGGAAATGGGAACAGCTGTAGCTGGAGAGAAGCATGGCATGTAACACCTATAAAATGACATTTGGGTATCTAGTAAAAGCATATATATCATCAATTCATTAGTTTTCTACTGTATATATATGATGTATATCTCTCCTTGGTATATTAGTTTTTTCAGACACTCTAAGACTTCTGTGTTAGCCTGATTCCCTTTGCTGTCACCCAATAGCCTGCTGAAGTTGTGGGGGAGGAAGTAGCTGTTTATTATGGGTTTTTTGGCCTCCTCCATTTGAGCATCATTGCCTTTATTCTGCCCATGTAATTGAGTTCATCTATTTCCAGAAACCAGTATGAGTAACTCTAGATATCTAGATAACTTTAATATTTTTATAACTGCAAATAAGGGGAGCAGTACTGGAAGATGCAGAACTAGAAACTGGAAACACTTAGTTACAAGCCTTTTTAGCTGCACAGAGAGCAAGAACAAAGGCACTGGATTTTTCCTGCAAATGAACTCCAGGCAGTGTGACAATAAAATGGATGTTTGCTATTAGAGCAGATTGGTTCCTTTCTTTACTTAGTATTTGCTAGAACAAAAGCGCTGTAGCTTTCCAAGGCTGTAGTGAGTCAGTGCTAGAATTAGCAGTATGATACTGAAATAGGGATCACCACTAAGCAATGCTTCCTCTCCTTTCTCCTCACCTAGTCAAAAAGGCTGCCCCTGACAAATCATCTATTAATAGACAAGTTTCTATCATTTAAATTATTAAATCATATTGAAAAAAAACCAAACTCTGTGCTCAAGAAGTATAAGCTTTTCAAACAAATAGACAGAGCTATTCATATTGCTTTTTCTTTCTTAATTTTATTTTTTAAAATATAGCTAGATTCCTGTGAATTAAGACTCGGCAATCCTTCTGCTTCCAGAAGCTTTAATAGCCTCAGCTCTGCAAAATTTAGATTTCTAACAATGGATTTGGGTCTTGGTGCAAGTCAGTCCTGAACACAAAAAGTAATTATTGTAATACCAAAATGCAAGGGCTGTTAAGAGAAGGGAGGTTTGCAATAATAAGATTATGGAAAACCTCTATTACAGACTTTGCATTTCTGGGATATTCCTGAATGAATGCCATCTGCTTGGTGAGCATAAGGAATGTAATCATATTGAGAGAGGCTTTCTATCCAGTTTTGAACAAATCTAGGTTGAGAGAACAGGGTTGAGTTACCAAGAAAAGGCATATTTTGGTATAATTCAGTGCATTTGCCCTTAAATACATTTCAGTGTTCATCACAGCCTGGAATTATGCGTTTTTAGCTAAGGGGCCTATTTATTTCCAACAGACAAATATATAAATATATATATAAATAGATATATAAATATATACAAAAATATATTTATTTTCCTCTCTGCTAAATCACCGGAGAGACATGACTAATTGCTTTTCTAGAAGTCAAAGGCATGGATGTTGGACCAGGGTGAAAAACTACACAGCAGCATCATGTGTGAAAAGTGAACTTTTAACTGAAATGTGCAAGTCTGAAGTAAAAAAATATCCAGTGAAGGCTTATCCATGAGGGAAATAGAGGCAAAGAACCAAATGCTTACAGAAAAACATATTTTTAAATGTGGAGGGTTGTAGTCTAGGGAGTCTGTAGGGTTTTTATTTTAGGACAAAGAAATAATTGCTCATGAAGACAAAGGTAACACCCATAAACAATAGAATCAGACAAAACAGAAATCGTTGCATTGGCAACAAAATAAGTTTTCACTCCCTAAGTGGAAGGCTGCAGAGAACTTTACTGAGTGGGCAATAAACAGGGACATTTGCCCAAACAGGCTCATCTCCCGTTTATACCTTCTGACTCCATTCCCACAGTTTCTGTTTCCTCAATTGCCTTTCTGCCCCTGACTGGGAATTGCTGTAGATTACTTGAAGATGTTGAATATGGGTGTAATTTTTTTCCAAGACTAAAGTCTTTAAAGACTGGACTATGTGCATGAAAATAAGATACTATTACAATGCTATCTATAGTCAAATAGGTGGACTGTTGCTATAGGAACACATGCAGAATCAGAGTGAGAAGGACTCCATCCCAGCAGGGACCAGCCTGCTCCTGACACCCGACCCCAGAGCTACTGCTCCTCTCACACAACTTGTATACGAGCAAGCAAAGGGTGTATTTCAATGCCACATCCCAGTTGTCCATATATTTCTGAGCTTACTTTTTAGATCACTTCCATCATATTCTATTTTTACTGTAACACTGTGGGGGGAAAAAACAAAGAAATCCTGCAAACACTGAAGTGCACTGTGTGATGGTTCCTGGTAACAGGACACAATGCCAGCCAGGCACTGGAAAGGTCTTACGTGCAGGGAATTATGTGGGGCTTTAATGCTTAAAATAATCACACTCTATGAGAATAAGTTTGTCTGCATTTTATTTTCTTGAGCTATCTTGGATGAGGATTAATGAATGAATGGTCACAAAGTGCTCTAAAATCCTAGGAAAGCATGCTAAGAGCACACACTTACTTAACTATTGTGTGCAGAGGATAATGTTTAATGCTTACCTGGAATTTCACTCTAGCTATAGATGGATGAGTCATTGTCACTGAAAATGTAATAGTTTCAACTGAGAAACAGAAAAACTTCAGAGAAGTTAAAGCAAATGCTTGATGACTGACCAGGAAAAGCATCTTCATGGTAAATGAGCTGAGTAAAACTGTCCAGACCAACCCTCAGAATTCTTCTGCAAATGTGGTTGATTTTCCACAGGGCTTTACAAAACAAAAACAAAACCCCTCCACAACATCAGCCAGCCATAAAAATGGCAAATACAAATAATTATATCTATATTACTGAGCTCTGTGACTGTGTTTACAAATCTAATTCTCCTCAGGTCTTTTGCAGACAGAAAACATTTCCCAAGCAGTTCTATGTCCTAAACCAGAGTACCATGGCTTGGTACTTTTCCTCTCTTCGTTAAAACCCCTCACTTTTCCAACAGTATTGTTTTCATTGTCTGCACAGCTAGACTTATTCAAAACTTATTCAAAGGCTACCTTATAAAGCCCCGGTTTTCAGACCTGCCCACTGCAAATACACACACCTGTGTATTGAAGTGTGCATTTCCCATTCAGGGAGCTGCAAACACACCCTGCACACGCAGCAGCTTGAGACTCGAGCATGTGTATGTGTATTTATACTGCATATGCTTGTTTAGGCAGAACTAAGGTGATATAAACCAAAGTGTCTGGAAAATACTAAGGGCAGAAAGAATTCTTCTCCACAAAAGGTGATGTATTTTATAATAGCAAACATACCAGTGAAATGGTGCATGATCTTATATTTAGCTCTATGAGCCAGATGTCTCCGAATCTGCCAGCATTTAGAGGGGCAACAGTAAGTTTGAAAAGGAAAGTTAACCAACAATCTATGAAATTTAGAAATTTGCCATGATTTCTGTTGTCAAGAGAACTGTCGAATTTTATTTGGCGTCTCTGGTATTGCTTCCTCTGTATCTCACAACATCCCAGAGGGGCAAACCACACGGCAGCTAGATCGAGATGGGAATACACCACCAGGTGCTAATTAACAGCCCGGGAGCAATTAGGAGATGCCAATCAGCGCAGCAACACAACACCACCTACTTCGATGCCCGTGGGCACCGGCCCGTTCCGTGCCGGGCACTCCCCGGGGACACCGGGGCCGGGCTGTGCCTCCCGCGGGGACACCGGGGCCTGGGACGAGCTCCCCGTGCGGACTCCTCGGGCTCGGCCGAACGGGGGGATGGAGCCCGCAGTGGCCACCAGTGCGTCCTGCCCCACCGCGGGGGCACCGACCCCACAGCGGGGCCTCGGCACCGCCTGGGCTCCGGCACAGCTCAGCTCAGCAGAGCCCAGTTCGGCGCAGTCCAGCTCAGCTCATCACAGCCCGGCCCAGCTCAGCTCATCACAGCTCGGCCTAGCTCAGCTCGGCTCGGCACGGTTCGGGCCGGCCCAGCACAGCCCAGCTCAGCTCATCACAGCTCAGCACAGCCCGGCTCGGCTTGGCCAGGCTCGGCCCAGCTCATCTCGGCTCAGCTCATCACAGCTCAGCCCGGCTCGGCTTGGCCAGGCCCGGCCCAACTCATCTCGGCTCAGCCCGGCCCGGGCCGTGCTCGGTGCCCCCCTCGGCCCCCGCGCGCGGCCCCGCCCCTGATTGGCCGTGCTGTCGGCCAATGGCAGCGGCGGTTGCATCACCCGGCGGGGCGGGGCGGGGCGGGGCGCGCGCGGTGTCGCAATCGCCGCTCGCGCACGGACCGAGCGCGGCCCGGCCCGGCCCCTCCCGCCGCTCGCGGCCCAGGTAAGAGCGGGGGGGACGCGGGGCCGCCCCCGGGCCCCTCACACACCCCCCTCACACACACCCCTCACGGCCCGCGAGCCGCCGGGCCCCGCTCCGCACCGCGCCTCGCCAGCCGCCGGCCGGCCCCGCTCCCCTCCCCTCCCGGCCCGGCCCGTCCCCTCCCCCGGTGAAGTCACGGCTTGGCAGCCCCGCCGGGCAGCCCCGCGCGGGCGGGGGAGGAGCAGCGGCGCGGCCCCGGCG
>NW_020897821.1:881092-895833 GCF_003984885.1 Neopelma chrysocephalum | reverse complement strand
GCGCGGGGTGCGGGGTCCTGACGGATGTTTGGGGTTCCCCGCGGAACCCGGGGGGTTTTTTACAGCCCCGGCCGCGAGTTTCCAAACAGACCCTCGGCGTCCGGTAGGAACGGCAGGCGCGGCTCGGTGACAGCGCCGGGAGCTGTAAACAGCGATAGCGTGCAGAACTTTCTGATTCAAGGAATTGGTTCGTCGTTAAAGATCGCTGTGTCGTTTTAATTCGAATGACAGAGTCTTTCAGTCCCTCCTCGGCTGGGGTGGGTTGTGATTCTGGTCACATTAATATACACCCTTCAGGTGTTCCGAGCACGGTCCGTTAAGGATGTTGGAAGTGCATTTTTCTTGGAACATGTCTATTAAAAATGCAGATTCTGAGGTAAATGCAGGATGTTGTCAACTATAGCAAGAGATGGTGGGTTTGGGCTACCTAGGCTCGAAAAAGTTGTTGCCCAGCCCTCCGTACAGGAGGGTGAGCATCATCTCCAGCACACATGCCTGGGAGAGTGAACCACGCAGGAGTGGGCCCTCCCACTGCTCAGCGAATGTGTGCCCCTGTCCTTTGTACAGGGTTAGTGGAATTTAGAGGCAGCTCCCACTTGGATATTCCTACTGAAGAGAAGGGAAGGTACCTATTGCTGTTCAGGTTGGGACTGATTTTACATTAGACAAGACAGCTCTAAGTGAATCCGTGCAATAAAGTCATCCTGACTAATGATCAGAATCAGCACAGTCCCATTGCAGAAAAGGAGCAGAGAGAAGCACTTAGTATTTCTTGCTGCCAAGTGAAAAAACCCAAACTGACTTAATTAACAAAACACTTCTTTTGGGGTTTTTTGCCAAAACAAACATTTGGAAGTTTCATTTATTTTTTTTGTGTGTGAAAGCAAAGATAATAAAGGCCTTCATTTGCTGGGGAGTCTGTGGTCCCTGAGGAGCACTGTCAGACAGTAAGAAACATCTTTCTGTCTGAGGAGGCACCTCTGAGTTACCAGCTATTATGCTGTAGTGGGTGGCCAGCTGGTGTCCTGGGTGGCCAGTTGGTGGCCCAAGGAGAGAACCAGGCAGTTCTAACTGGCCACTGGAAACACTACCATGTGCTGGGTGGAACCAGCCTAGGGCTGTTGCTGAGCTGAAGCTAATGAGCAGCTTTATGGGAACAAGATGCTCGGGAACTGGGCTGGCTCTCCAAGGAGCTGCCTCCTGCTGTGCTGGGCTGTCACCCACTCACCTCCTCCTGCTGTGCTGGGCTGTCACCCACTCACCTCCTGCTATACTGGGGCTGTCACCCACTCACGGGACACCAACCTGTGTGGGGAGGAGTGGAGCAGCTGCCTTTGTGTCACACGGGGTCCAAGAAATTGGAGACCTACCTGCCTCCCCACCTTCTTGGCCTCTCCCAATTACCATGTCCTTTACCTCACCCTTCTTGAGAATCCCCTCTGTACATCTCATCCCTGCTGCCTTTAAATCTCCTCGCAGTGTTTGCTGAAGGATGCCCCATAGCACCTGTCACTGTCCAGGGTATCCTCCTGACAACTGCTAATAGGCATCCAGCCTCCAAATAATTAGGGGGAAAAACTAGTTTGAAGCCTCAACTATTAGCACTGCTGTGAATGTGTGATGCAGTACAGTTAGTGCTACCTGCTTTGCATATTCACTGGAGCAGGACAGGAATCCAGGTGTCATCTCTCCCAGGTGATCATGCCAGAAAATAGCACGTCTCACTAAATAAGAAATAGTTATTTAATACAAAACAGATTAGTTGCAGTGGGAAGGAATTGAGGGAGATCTGTTTCAGCAGGGCTAGAATGCTTGCTTGAGAGGTGTGACACTGATTTATCTTGTGTGCTCATATCCATGTACTGCCCAACTAAAACACTCCATTAAAATTTGGTTTAATGGAACAAATAATTTGTCCATTGAATCATAGGGAAATTTGATAGAGATCAGCAGAGGATGTTAAAGCAACATTAAATAGTTTCAATAGCTTACAGAGAAGTAGCACATGGAACTTGGTGATGTGAAGAAACTTGTTATATGTCAGGTGGGGTGCCCTTGGGGGCAAGAGTCACCCCTTCCTCCATAGTATCTCATGAAACACAAAAAGCAGATCATGAAAATGGTGTGGGTTACTTAACTGGACTGTCCAGGTGAACTTAGCAAGCACTGTAATGTGTTGAAACAGAGGGGACAGGAGGGCATTCTGTCTGACTTTGAAAAGGTGCCAAATATCTAGTCAGAGGCAACCTAAGAGAGCTGCATACTGTTTGAGGGCTGCAGAAATTCAGTACTTTGAAATAAAGTGCAGACAGGAGGAGGATACGCTTACAGCTTGACTAAAAATGTCTGTGCAATTACACATGCACAGCTGCTACAACTGGCCCTGCCAGTCTGGTGTTTGTGCACAGTAACATCTTGTTAGCTGTGCATTCAGTTCCACTGCTGAACCAAAGTGCTTATTCAGAGTCTGAGACTGAAATGGGGTTTGTAGAAGTTGCTTAAAGAGCTGAAATTGGGACAATACTAAATTCAAAGGTATTGGGTGATACGTATCTAGATTCAGCTACACAGATGTCAGAAAGAGTTGATGGCCTCTTTCTGCCCTGCAATAGGAAAATGAAAAGATTTCTTGACAGGAGGGGTGTGGGTGTACTCATACATCTTCACTTAACAAGTGAGAAGACTTCTGGGTGACAGAGAATGTTAATTTTGAGTAACATTTAAGCCAATCTTACAGGGCTTTTCCATGAATGTTACTGAACCACATTCTGGAGCTGCATCTCATTCTGGCTCCTTCATGGAAGAAAATACACAGTTAAAGTACACAGTCAAATTTTAACCTGTTTGTTTAACCTTGTTTGACTGGTCATCGAGTACTTTTCACTGGAGCCACAGGCAGGTGTTTCAGGAGCTTAGGACCATCCTATCACCCCTCCCCTCTTCTCTCCCAGTCCTTGAGGAAGTCATCCCATGAGATGGGAAGAGAAGGGGACGAGCTGTTAGCTTGCCAGGGCCACGTCCCTGCAGCAGCTGTGGTGGAGTCCTCCTTGTGCCACCAGCAGGGCCGGGAGCAGGCTGACACAGCAGCGGGAGGACGTGAGTCAGGTGAGAGGATGTCTTGCTCATCCAGCCAGTTTGACTGCTGGAGAGTGGACAATGACCAGCGCACAGGCTACAGCAGGGAGCCATATTTGGTGGACGAGTCAGCTGTGGCTGCTGTCTTTTCATGGGTGGCAACAGTGCCCTGTCTGTGTGTGGTGATTCTCACATTGCCATCACCCTGTGTTCCTGTTCCACCTGCTCGATACACAGTTACAGGCTTACCTTTGCTTGTGGTTGAACGTCACCCAGAGCCAGGCTTTGCAACACACTACCTTCTTCCATAGATTTATTTTTCCACTCAATACTAGTAGACCTTAAACAGTCATCAGTTTGAACATCATCTTCAAAAGCAAGTGCTGTAAGACAGTTCAGGAAAGGTAGACAGGCCGAGCACCCTCGCTCCAGAGAACAGAGACCAAGGAGGACTTTGAGTGGGGATATGTCCAGAGGAACGGTCCGAAGAGAACAAGGATCAAGTACCCCTCTTGGTCAAGAGTCAGGCTGTTAATAGGTTTAAGCCACAGAAGGAAAACTCCAGTCTGAAAACTAAGAAAATTATATAACTGGAGGAAAAGTTAGACAGTGGAACATGTTGCCAAGACAGAGGTTGTGAAACTGGAGATATTTGAGGCTAGGCTAGACACCCATCCATCAGGGATGGCTTTGGAATAACAGAGAACAATTCAAACAGCTTGACTAGATGACCCAGTAATAGTCCCTTCCAATCCAAATACGTTTGAGAGGCTTCAGAAATGTAGTTGGCAGCTTGTCTACTTCCAGCACTGTTGTGATGTGTCACTGCCAGATACACATCACTGGCTTTAGCACGAGGTACCGATGGTACAAGATAGTGGCTGAAGCCAGCACCTTTAATAGCATTTGTTTTTCCATACTAGGTTCATCCTGCCTTTAATCCATGTGAAGATCTGTTGGAAATACCTTCAAGAAACACAAGAGTTTTCATTCTCCTAATAAATCCTGTTGTGTCCAAGAACAGCCTGTCCAAATGAGCAAGACATCCCAACAGAACACCACTACAGATGCGAACGGCGTAAGTGTGATTCACACCCCAGCACACACCAGTGGTTTGCAGCAGGTTCCCCAGCTGGTGCCAGTTAGTCCTGGTGGTGGAGGCAAAGCTGTGCCTCCGAGCAAACAGGGAAAGAAAAATTCCTTTGTGGATAGAAACAGTGATGAGTATCGTCAGCGCAGAGAGCGAAACAACATGGCAGTGAAAAAGAGCCGGTTAAAAAGCAAGCAGAAAGCACAAGACACACTGCAGAGGGTCAACCAGCTCAAAGAAGAAAATGAACGTTTAGAGGCAAAAATTAAGCTCCTGACCAAGGAGCTGAGTGTACTGAAAGACTTGTTCCTCGAGCACGCACACAATTTTGCAGACAATGTGCAACCTGTTGGCACTGAAACCACCACAACAAACCCAGAGAGCAGTGGGCAGTAGACACGGCAACCTTGGGAAACGAACTCTTGAGGTGCAGCAACCAAGCAAAAACTGTTCCTTTAACCATTGTTTTGTGGAGATTTTTCTTCTTTTAGATTTAACACTGAAGATTTGTAACAATTAAACCAGAAACTGGTTAGGGTATTTGCTTTAAATATTTTTCTCCTCAAGGATTTACGCAGGTCTGAATTCACAGCCAACAAGGGGCGTCGTATTAAGGAGGTAACATTTTCACAGAAATGTTTGCTTACCATCTTAAGAGTTTGCATAATGGGAGAAATCCAGCAGGATGGCTCACTGTAGTATCAGAAACTCATCATTGGATAAAATGTCCTTTAAATGCCTGTTAGTGTATTTAAGCACTTAGTTTTCTCCATGACTGCAAAGTGCAAAGGCCGTGGAAGGTGTTTGCTTTCCCGTGTGGTGGACTACTTTAAATCTGTAGAGCAAGTCCTGTAAGGCACCATGTGGGTCCTTCCTGCCCAGTTAGTGGGGAGGGTGTAGTAGTAGTGAGCTGGGATGCTTACTGATGTTTTCTAGAGAAATAACAATATGCTATGATGATATGTACAGGCAGTTGGCTTCCAAACGCTCCTGAGTCCGAAGCATCACGTGCAAGAGGCAAAGCAGCACACTGACAAAGCCTTTTAGTTGAGCTTGTGTTCACATTGTTCACATAGTGACTGGGGCCTTAGGAGAACAAGAGTTTGTTTTCAGAAAATGTCAAAATGCTACCAAAAAACTGCGCCCTGCAAAGTTTCATTCTTGCTGGGGTGGAGGTTTCGGGGAGAACAAAATGTGCAGCTTGGCTAAGCAGCATCTGTTCAGCCAGAATGTATGGATCACTGCTTAATCTTACAGAAATTCACCGTGATTTAAACCTAAATGGCCCTAGTATGACCAACTGATTCAGTGGAATTTCTACAGCCATCATACAGTTGTGTGAAGGAATATCTTCAGTCTTGTTTTATTTTCATAAAGGTTTTTCTATAGCAACTTTTTTATTGCTATTGCTAAGTCTTTGCTATGATCCATAATGTAGTGGTATGTGCTATACTGAGGATTTAAACAAAGTAAAGCAGGAACTTTGATGTAACTTTAATTTATTTTCATTTCTAAATATTTCATTGATGGTATGGTTGTTTTACATTTAACCTGTGTGTCTCGCCAGTAGATTACCACACTGTCTTAATTTCCCTCTTGCACTACCTTTTTCCATAGATTATTTTGTAGGATGCTTGTTTGCTTTGTACTTAGCAAAAAACTTGGATGTTATCTCTATGAAGATGCTGTTAGAAAATGAAACCTTGAAAAGTTCTTTTTGAATTTAAACTTTTAATACATGTGGAAAACCTAAGGATTGGTTTGGATTATGATAGTCTTTTTACAGAGATATGTTTTTTTCATTCTAGCTGCAGCTTCAGTTGGTAGGGTTGAAGTACCAGAGGCTAATAAAAACCTTTTGCTTCTAGTGCTGGCCTCATTTTTCCTGTCCCTTTTCCATTTCCCTCAAGTGCAGAGTTGCTCACCTCACACAGAAAATCAGTGCAACAGTCTCTGTTCCTGTCTTGCACTCAGGTTCCTGCTCCATGGAAACAATCAGAAACTCATTACAGTTTTGTCTGAATGTCTGATTTAACAAAAAAGAAAAAAAAAGAAGAAATTTGACTGAAAATGTGCTACAATTAAAAGGGAGGGGGAGGAACAGAACACCAAAAACTACAAGGAAGATGATGATCTGAAAGCATCTGCTTTGTTAACTGTGCACCTCCTCTGGTAGAAAGGCCAGAGCTGGTCTCCCCTGCTTGTCTGCTCTGTGAATTGGGACTATGTGGCCCTGTTGTCCTGAAGTTGGTTTGCCAGGCCAGTGTGGGGTCCTCCCCTAATAGTCAGAACTCCACATCTCTCAGATTTGGTTCGGATTTTGGTGCAAAGGATTTCTTAGATCTCTTTTGAGTGGGAGTAATACTCTTTCTGGACAGGGACTTCTCCACCTGTTACTCCTGAGAGCTCTGATTCCACTTCCTTCTTGTTTAAAACCAAACCACAGAGTTATGAAAAGTCATTTGTTTGCAAAATGACATTTCTGGCTCAGCAGCCTCTGCTCTGGCTTTGTTTGCTGATGTCGTGGTTTAAACCCAGCTGGAAATTAAGCCCCAAGCTCCCCCCCCTCAGGTGAGAGACAAAAGGTTCTCCCAGGCTGGGATAACGATTTACTGGAAACAGCAATGAGATAAGAAAAGGAGCAGTACCAGCAACACCAGTCAGGACAGTGTAAAACAGAGGGTGGTACCAGCCAGAGGCTCACGGTGTCCAACCCAACACCAGTTTATTACTCGAAGCCAAAACAGCTCCGAGGAGCAAACGCACTTTGCCCCAAGGTGCAGCGACAGCAAAGGGCCTCAGTCTCACCCCTCACCCCTCTGCTGCAAGGCACAGAACACCCACACCCAGGGGACTTGCACAGTTCTCTCTTCCTAAAGAAATAAATACATCTACACAAGAAAATTTCAGCATCGACCTATAAGAGTGAAGGTTTTCCTCTTGACACGTTTGTTTTTAACTACAGCCTGTGACAGAATACAGTGCTTGTCACTACAAGAACGGGTGTTACAGCACCAAGAAACCTTATTCCCATTTTCTCACTGTGCCACCATGGGAAGGGGTCTGCTCTAGCCCCCACGAGCACTGGGAGCTCTACCCCTTTAACTACACCCAGCAGTGTAACTCGTGGCAGGTAAGTCCAGATGTGCCCAACCCCACCGAGCTGAAGCAATCTGCTGAACTGATTTACACATATTAGTTCAGAAGTGCTCAGGCCTTTCTTAACACACAAACTTGCTCAGCATAACACCCTTTCTGTTATTTTGGTGCCAATCTACTCGAGTCTTGTTTGCACCAAGGAAGAAGGCATCTGGGAAAACATGATAGTGACAGCATAAAATGTCATAACACTGTAAAACAAATTTTGTCGTAACTGGTATTTTCACCCCACTAATACATTTAAAATGTTATTAAATATCACTTTGCCTTTTTTTGGTAACAGTTTATTTGCCCCCCCCTTTAATTCAGAAAAAACGTCTAATTCACTTTTTTGCTGAAGTGGATAAAAATTACCATAATTAAAGAAAGACTTCTGGAAGGAAGGATGAAATTTATATCCACCAAGTTCGTGGGCCTGATTATGAAGGAGAGGGTGCACCATCCCAGACCGAAACACATCCACATCTCGTGCAGGCAGAACTCAGGAGATGGTTACTGAGCCAGTGCTGCCCCCGGCCCGGGGCTGGGTCTGTGTGCTGGAACATGTGGAGGCAGAACCGGTTCTGGCTCCTGCAGCTCCCCGGGTTGTTTGACCTGTTCTGCAGCAGCAGAGCCCAGCGTTTGCCAAGATTAATCACAGGCAGGGAAAGGCCTGTTAACTACACTGGGGTTGTGGCTCAGTTGAAACAATCCCAAAGCTCCCTTTTTTTGAAAATCTGTGAAGTGTTACTATAAAATAGTAACTGCTCTTGAAGCCAAGCAAGAGCAGGTTTTGGAATGCCCAAAGCAGTGAGCCATCCCTGGGTGTGTTCAGAGCATGGCTGTGGAGGGAAGAAGGCTGAGCCCGCCAGCACTGTCCTGCACTGAAAAAACCTGAGTTTTAGGGCAATGCCAGAGCAATGTCAGTGCAGTCTCTGTGGTCTCGTACCTGCAAAGCTACCAAAGCAAAGCCTGATGTCCTCTGTGCAGGTGCTGCATTTCAGAGGTAGAAGCCTTCACCACAGCAGGAAGCATCAGCACAGAGGAACGAACATACAAGCTGCTGATCTCACACCCTCCCCTCTTCATCTCTTCCCCTTCACAGTCAAGAATTCCTACACTTACCTCCTACAAATCAATGCTAAGAAACCTCTAAAAAATGTAAATAGGCTTATTTGTTAGCTGAGTGACACTAAACATAAGGAGTGAAGTCCTCTGGCTTATTTCACAATATGTTTCTCTGGTCTCCAACACGCAGTTTCCTATTCAGCAATGGGTCACCAAGCTGTTACGAATAAAGAGCAGGTTCTTGTCACACAGAGCAACCCAATTAGCAAAAAGAGCTCTCTGTAGAAGAACACATTTGACAATTTTAAAGCAAATTATGTCAGACCTAAATTCAGTCTGGGGTGGGGGGAGCCACAAAGGCAGCAACCCAGTAGTTTCTGACACCATCCAAGCTCGTGTCGTGTTGTGCACCCCATGTGAGACAGGCACTTGCAGCCACCCAGAAGCTCACAGTTGGTCCCATCACCCATGTGCCAGCTCCCTGGAGTGAGCAGCAGAACTGAGATGTCTCACCCAGATGCTGAGATGATCAAGAGAGCTGATCCCTTCAGTGGGACAATCCTCGTCTGGCGAGCAGTAACACCCAGAAAGGCCCTGACACTGCTGTGGCTTCAGTTCCCTCCTGCCATGGCAGAGGGATGTTCTGAAGTGGCTTTGCAGTCAAACTGTGCCTTGAAGATTGACCAGGAGTTTCTCAAAAAGTAAGATTAGTTTTATGTAGTTACAGCAACTACATTTTATGATGCAAAAAATGTATTTGTTCTCCTGCAGGTTGATGAGTACCTACAATAAAAAAAGGCTTCTCTGCGTAATTTAAAGTAATTTAAATCTTGCATGAATGGAAAATAATTTTGATCACTATTAATATGCTTGTAATGTATCCAAATAAAATTTATATTATTTAATTCTGAACCAGCTAACACTGAACAGTTAAAAATAACTCTATTATGCTGCACAGCATATGCTGCTGAATGACCCTGAGCCCTGCAGCAAAGATATTCCCTTCTTGCAATTTCTAAGGGTCATGAACACCACAGCAATCTATGTTTTCAAGAAACATAAATGGACAAATCTAATAAGCATGGGGCTGTGTGTGAAGGATCAGTACACCCACTACCCAGAGCAGAAAACTCTGGCTAGTGAAGGGTCAAAGTCTGCAGAGCACAAATTGATAGTAGGGTCAGATAAAGAAGCAGGAACTGGAGCAGAAGAGCATAATGATAACAAAGTTGTCAACATAAATGATGCCAAGGTGAATTTTAATAAAAGTTTGATTCTGTTTACTCCATAGATACTGAAATAAGATCTGTAAGAAAAATAGTGCCATTATGTTCACTGAGAACAACTGATTTTTTCTTCTGGTTTTCACAGTGCTTGTGATGAAATTTAAAAAAGCATTACAATTGCTGACAGCTTTCAGATAATCCATTTGGTATTTTAGAGTCCCAATCATCAAAATTCAGATTTAATTGCAAGAAATGTCTGAGCTGAGATCTGACAGAAGTGTAAGTCCCACTGATAATGCAGTAGGGTTATTTAGGTGGCACTTGGTCATGTAAACTGCTGATTGCAAGCAGCAGCAGTGGAGTTACCTGGTATCAAGTGCTGAAGCCTTCTACCTTCGCTTTTAGTGAATGAATTATTCCAGGTAATTGCCTGCCTGCCTCTCTTGCTATTAAGAATTGGATTCACTTTATTTTATATGCTGCAGCATTGAATCAGAATGATGGCTGATTATTTGAGGCAGTAAGTGTCATCCTGGAGTTTACTGCTTTTGGCTGGAGAGGCAGCCAAACGACTTGGCACTGCCTTGGCCTTCTGCCATGAAAGCCTCTATTTCCTCCACGGTCCGTGGGACACACGTGAGCAGCTCCATTCCCGTGGCTGTCACCGCGACGTCGTCCTCGATCCGGACCTGTCACAGAGAACACACGGTTACCGTGGCGTTCCAGCTGGGATCAGAGGCACAGCAGGCAGCAGGAGCACAGGGGGTGCCCAGGCAGAGCAGGCACTGGAACTGCCTGGCACCACCAGCACCGTGGCACAGAGCTCTGCAGGCTCCAGCACCGGGCCCTGCCACCCTCCTGGGGCCACACGGGCTTGGCGGTGACCCCTCAGGTGTCTCAGGTGGTGCCTCTGCTGTGTTGGGCACAGCAGGGACAGGCTGAGAGAGATGCTGCAATAACTCTCAACCCCCTGACATCAGGAGTAAAAGGAACATTCTCCCCTGCATTTGCCTCCAGCCTTGCTAGCACATGGCTTGCCAGGGACAGTGCCTCCTGATGCCCACAGTGCCTGTTCTCAAAGCTGTCCTGTTCTGCACTGCAGGGAGCTTCTCTTCGCACTTAAACATTTCTCTAAACACAATAAACTTTCAAAGGAGGAACTGCAACATGAAATAGCTTGTAGCTGATATTCCAAACATTGAATTTTGAGCCAATGAGAAAGTCCTAAGCAGGTCAGACATTCCTTTTAAAATACAACCACTACATTTCAAATCATGGAAGGAAAAAGCAGATCCTCTCAGTTTCCCAGCTCTTGTTCTTGTTCTGAAAAGCATACTCCATTTCTGTTTGACTCTAATCTCTTCTTACCAGTAAATGTGCCTACACAGTCATTCCCGTTATCTTATCAGAAAAATGTTGCTAAGTCTCTAAGCTGCAATAAAAGCAATTTTAGTAAGGTGTAAATCCAAAAGAACACAAACCCTGGGTACTCCCACCTTACAGTTGCTTTAATTGTTTCTGACCTCTTGACATTTTCAACTAAAAATAAAGCTGGTTAACATTTGTACTTCTGATTGCAAAATAATCCATTTGTTCAAACAAAGTGAGTCATCCAGTCCTTATTAAACTGTTTAATGATGTCTTTGCCAGATTATTTCTTTTACTTGGTATCAAGTTAAGTGTATTATAAAGCAGAATTAAATAAACGAACTCCATTGAGTTCACACATTTGCTTTGGACAGCTGTAAATTTGAAAGCTGTGGGGCTTTGTAGGCTCAGTGTGCCTGAAAGGCTGGTGCCTTGCTGCAGGGGAGGAAACCAGCAGAGGGGAGGCCAGACAAGGCCAGAGCTGACTCTGCCTACACAGAGAGCCTTTTCCTGAGCACCGCCAGCCTCACAAACCTTCCCCTGCTTTAGCTGAAATGTCCCAGTGTGTCTGCTACAGAGACATACCAGCCACAATTCATCTGCTTAACCAGTAAAATTAGCAAAAGAAAAAGTGAAAAAAATAGTTTGTGCTTTTCAGTTCAACATTTCATGCCTTCACTGACACCTCGGCACTCTTTGGGAGGATGGACTGACTTGAAAGCAGAGCAGATGAAAGCCTGATGATGATGGGGAAGAACAAGTGGGACAAGGTCTTTGTCCATGCTGTACTCTATCTAGGTCAGAAGAGAAAATCAGGATGGACAAGGAGCTGGAAAACAGAGTGATGAATGACACCAGGGAAAGGAAGGCACAGTGAGGATTGACAAATAATGGACAATTATTCCACTGGGGCCGGAATGATGGGAAGAGATAGGGCTGGCTAAGGAGTCCAGGAAGGGAGATCCTGGTGGAGATGAGAAGTGAGACATCCTGAATGAGGAGAGCACACAGGGGGCTGGAGCTGCCAAAGGTGGGGAACTGAGAGTGCCCAAATGGGGGAGGGTGAGTGCCACACACAGGGATTCACTGCACAGGAGAAACATTGTAAGGAGACCATGTAACCACAGCTGCAAACTGCTGGGAAGAGCAGGAGAGCAGCACTGTCACACCAGCCTGCTCACCATCAGCAACTCCAGATGGTCTTTGGGGTGTAGATGGAGGCACTGGTCCCATGGGGCCTTACCCATCACTCGTAGGAACACACCAGCTCTTTCTCCAGGATCTAACCCTTCCTCTACTGGATGAATGTCACCTGCAATGGGTGCTTGCCACAACAGAGAAGACAGATTTCCCACTCTTGGTGCACAATTTTTCCTTTGCCTAAAAGCAGCACGAGTGCAGAGGAACACAGGCTGTCAAGAAGGAAATGGTTTAGTTTTCTCTTTTCCCTCACACCCTCCATGCTTCACCCTGAGCTTAAACTCAGCAGGAGCAAGAAGCAGCTTCAGAGGACCTGCAAAACCTTCCCTACAGGAGAGCCCATCATTTGGTCTTGTCTTCTGTCCAAATGGACAAAAGATGCTGGATCTGCCTGGCAAGGCTCACCGGCCTGGGACTGCCTTTCCCAGTGGGGACAGTGGTTATGAAACTTGCTCTCAGAGCTGTCCCTTTCTGCAGGCTCTTTGTTCATCGGTGCTGCTTGTTTCAGGGCTACAGAGTGGTTTGGAATCAGGCACAGCCTAAAGGAAAGCAAACTGAAGTGTGATGTTTGCTGCACCTCCAGCTTTCAGGGCGCCCTGCAAACACCCCAGTGGAGGCTTTGCTGTTTTGGTGTGAAATGGTGCACTTCAAAAAAAGCACTCCTGCAAAGATGCAGTGGCCAGGAACGCCAGGACTGTCCCTAAAATGCCTTTTTTTATCAAGGGTAGTGGCATGATCTGTCTAGATAGACCTGATTGCACAACCAGCAACAGGCCATCGTGTGGCTCGACTCAATGGTCCCAACTGTGTCCCAAAGCAGGGCTGTGTGGGCACAGCCAAGGACAGCACAGGAGTTAAATGGCTGCTGTCAGCTCTGAATACAGCCTCGCACTTTGTCCTGACTTACTAATACAGTCATGCTCCCCAGAGCCTCCTGGGTTACCTTCCAAGGGAAGGGGGGTTGTAGCACTTATTAATTTCTTTTGGATGACGATATATATAAAAGGCTTTTGAGAATCAAGAAACAATTTTGGCCAATTAAATAGTTCAGATTAGCACGATGACAGATCCCAGATGTCAAAAAAGGCAACTGGCGAAATGTCTCCTTTTTTTTTACAATCTATTGAGCATTTGTTTGATGATGGGTGTAGAAAGCAGCAATACTATCACTGCAAGACCTTAGCATGGCACACTGGCCTGGGAAACGATGCCAGGACATGGCCACACATGGTCCCACACAAAGGGAACTCACACACGTGCTCCATGTGCCTGTTCCTACAGCGGGGGTCCTACAGAGGCACACAAATGCAGCCAGGGGGACTTTGACTCGGCCATCGACTTGCCAATAACTTTTAATAAAGCAAACTTACAGAGTTTGACTTCTGTATCTCAGAGGGACTGGATGAGAAACAGAGCTGCCCTCACATCAAGGCCAGGGACGGGCAGTTCCACACGTGGCGACACCAAGATGTTTTCTATAGAGGCCAACAGGCTCCGTGCTGCACAATGACTCTTTCTCACCCCATGCTGCTCATCTTCCTGCCACAAGCAAATCTTATTCACTAGCAAGTCCTCACATCACGAGAACCTTTATTTTTAGATGCCCACATAGGAACATTTTATAGAAGTGGATCAATGTTAGTAGGACGAGGCCACATATTTTATTAGATTGACTGATACAGCTTCAGGTGCCCATCCCTTCATCCTGGCTCAAAAAGTTGATTGCTTATCAACTACAGGTTAGAAAGAACTGCTCTTACTTTAAATTAATTATATTAATTAGACAACTTCAGAGAAAAGGGTTAAAGAAGGTTTGTAAGCAACTAGTCCCAGTTTTTGGGTTGCCATATATCTACATTGTGACAACTGCTTTCCTAGGAAAATTCTGGAAGAAATGCTGTGTAGCATTATTACTGTTACATAACATGTAATGTTAAAAAGCAGATGAGCATAATGTTCTGGCCTAGTAAACTATTTCATTTCACTTCACAATACACATTCACCATAAACCCAGAAACAGAGCCTAACCTTCTGAAAAATAAAAATCAGGACAGAGACAACTACATGGCTCTCTGAACCAAAGGTAGAAGCAGCTAAATATCCTGTGTTTTATCTGGTTTAACATTTGTTCTGAGTAAGGGAAGTACTATTGTTTTGAAAAATATTGTAATATTAGCAGATCTTCAAGTTCCTGGGCTTTGTAAATATGTTTAATTTTTAAATGAGAAAAATCTGCAAATGAAAGAAAGTAATATATTTCTGTCTTTCAGCATTTTCCCTACATTGCATAGAGTTTTCACATATTAAGTCTAGTGCTAGTTCTACAAATCCTAGGGAAAAATAAAGCCTGAACAGAGACCGAATGTGCAAGGCCAAAAAAAGGCTGAATGGTTTTACTGTGTCTTTGAGAAAACATCATATGAACTGCATGAATTAGTAATCAGCTTATGAAGAATGGAAATGTCAAACCCTAAAGGGCAGCATTTGCAGTCGGCATTTCCCCTTCCCCGAGGATTCAGCTGCTTTTCCCGAGCAATAGGTACAATCACATGCACATCCCTGGGTTTGCACATCCC